>NC_052504.1:64490832-64519636 GCF_014356525.2 Nilaparvata lugens | reverse complement strand
CCTATTCTTCCAGTTTTTTTTTAATAATGCAATGTTTCCAAATACCGGTAACATTGCCTATTAAAATTACGCCAAAGATAAGGCTAAAAACAGCATTTTGAAGTGCATTATTGCATTTCAAAAATTACACAAAGTACATCTAATTGAAATTTTGTGAAGTTTATAACAAGATAAGCAATGCAATTATTACTGATAAGAATGTACTAGAATAATAATGTTTTAACAAAGTGAACCGGTGATTAGGTTAGTGATTAGTTTCCATAATGGGCCTACATTTTTAATTCATAATAAATTATTTTAAGTTGCTGTACTACTAACAAAGAATCTACTTTATTATTGTAGCTACAATAAATACAGCCTATCTAAATAATCTTCTACATAATTTATTTTATTTTATTATATTTATTATTTATTGATACAATGATACAAAATTATTATTTAAAATAATTTGGGGAGGATCAACAGGCACAGCCCAAAACTGTTCCTCCCCCGAATTTTGATTCATTAAAATAGTCCAGAAAAAAGGTTATGTTTCCTTCACTTAATAAAATTTTGTCTAATTTTCTCACCAAACACTTGAAACAATTATTAATTTTGAATTTAGAAAGATTAAGATCTGAATTGATAACAAAATTTCTTTTTAATACAAATAAATGTGAAAATGATTCAAACTTTCTTTTAGCTAGCACTACGTAACGTATTAAATATATATTGTTTTAAATTATTTTCATATAAGTGTGTTAAGTTTTAAATCAGTTAGCCTACCTTTGATTTGTAACTTGAAGTGAGTTCAAATAATAATAAATAAATAAAATGTGAACGCACTGTAAGCATGTAAGCAATAAACAGTGTTAACATAACCTTTAAACGTTTAAACCGAGAAGTGTAAAGCTTTTACAGAGTGGAAACGTGGAACGATCCTATCGTTCCACTCAAGTTTATCTTTGTTTACATTTTTGACTGTCGACAAGCTCTCCAGTCGAACAGTTTATACCCACCCTTCATCACAGTATACATACAGTACGGAAACTTGGCTATATCCTGACGCCAAAATCCGCCATCTTGTTAGGAAGCGCCGCATTGTAATAGTATTGATGGTAGGTTCGGATCACTTCAATGATCCGTATCAATTGATCTCATTCACTGCCACGAGCCAATCAGAAGACCCGGATTGGAACTTCCCAGGTCACGTGACGTGTATAGTATTGGCGTCATGTTAAAAAGCATTGGTTAGATGGGCGATTGATTACAAGTTTCCATTCTGTATATTCTGTGACTTCATTCTAGAAACTATTTCGAGGACTTGAATACAGGTTACTTCTTTTATTACAAAAGTTGCCTGCGTTTTTGGGGAAGAGTTCAGCAGGTCAACAGCAGAAATTTGTGACGGCTCAATATCTTTATAAATTTTCTCAATGGAGCTGATAAAGTGTTTGTTGAATTCCTTTGCTGAGATAGAAGTAGCGGTAGATTAGCGGGCTTGGAATTATTTCGAATAATTTTCCAAGCTGCTGAGCATTTATTGTTAGCTGCTTCAATCAAATTCGCATTGTGGTTTAACTGAGCCACTTTCAATTCACTTCTGTATAGCTTTTTAATACTATTGTAAGTCAACCTAGCTGATTCTGTACCTTCTTTTTTCAGTTTATAGTAGGCAATCAAAACGTAATTCTTAAGTATGTTCAGAGCCGGTGAATTGAGAAACTTTTTAGCCTTAGATTTATTGGAAATATCCGGTCTACGTTTGACAACTGGAAATGAGTCCAAGAACAAACCGTTAAACATATTGAAAAATGCATTAAAATTGTATTCAGCCCTGTCATGAATGGTTGTCAAAATCAATATAATTTATACCGGTAGGAGTAGGTCTAACTTATGTGTAGGCTAACTGAAGCATGGATAAAGTCTAGGATGGTTAGCTATCAACTTTTTAAGTGTCATTTCAGGTATTTCAATTGGTGTTTCTCATACGGTAATGTCTACAAATTATTTCATTGTTTCAAAAATACATTTTAAATCAATTATACAACTTGTGTACTCAAGTATTTTGATAGAATGAAGAAAAAATGGCGGCTGAGAATTGTTTGTCCACTTTTATACAGTCACTGTTAAAAGTGAAAATAAAATATTCTGGCAAACAGACAACATTGCAAAGCTAGAGAGAGATAGCGCTATCTGTTTTGTTGTATGATAGAAAAGGACAGCAACAGTATTGTCAATCCTATCTGCCATTATAAGGTGGACCCCACTATATTACAATGCGGAACTTTCTAACAAGATGGCGGATTTTTGTGCCAGGGTACTATAGACGAGTTTCAATACTGTCTGTTGATATACTGTGGTCGGTGAGGTCCGAGTGTCGGAGTTCCTCATCATCATTAAGCACAAGCTCTGGACTCTCAAGATTTCAGTCCCTAGTGTTTTTTGTTATTATTATTATACAAGTAACTTATTATTTATTTATGCATTGATAGTATTTGAGTATTCAAACTGTTTTGCATATAAAACACAGGTCAAAAAGTAAAATATTAGAAGATAGTGAACAAACAAACAATCATTTGAATATTCTCAAAATCATAACAATCAGTGCCACTCATGGAGATTTTACATAAATTCGTGGTAAGCAAGAACTTGATATAATTATTATCAGCTAATATTTTCCATTCTGATGTAAAGCATAAATTCAATGCATAATTAAATATTATGTAGAGAATAATATCAGATCCTCTCAGCAAAATGTGAGGTTATGTTAGGAAATACATAGCCTTCACTATTTCATTCAATGAAGAAACTCACCTAAAAATATAAGTTAGCCCCATAGACTGTGAGCCCCATATCTTTCATTAATGTTTTGGATGTAATCTATATGGTATGTTATTATGTTTTATTTCTATTATTGAATTTCCAGAAATTAGCCATCGGTTATTCATTATTAATTTGAAGAATTTTTTCCTAACCTCACATTTTGAATAATTACACTACCTACTTATTCAAATCATTATAGGCCTTTTCACAGTTGAATTGGCTTTTGAGTAAGCCTGAGTAAAAATTTTAAACATGCAGATTAGACAACATAAAACTTGAATACTTTGTAAATGCTATTAGCATTTTTTATAAATAGTACTTCATACTTCTCTCTTGTCATACATCAGGTAAGGCGTTGTAAATCCTCAGGGCTAGTATTGGAAAACAATCCTTCTTCTTAAACAGCCTGCAGAAAGGGATGTCTATTTCGCTTTTCCTCTTGTGTAGGAGTCTGTTTTCTCTTCTCATGAGCAAGTGGAAATTATCCCTTGCATGCAACAGGGAGAGCCAGACATACTGTAGGTTTTTGATTGTAAACCGTGAGTATTCTCAGCTTGATAAAGATGGGACAGCATTGGTCCAAGTAGCCCGCTAAATCCAGAATCCTTAGAGCTTTCTTCTGCTGGAGCAGTAAATCTTTACAGTCTGGAGCATGTCCCCATAACTGAAGTCCATAGTTGATATGGCTATGAAACATAGCAAAATACACCTACACCAGATGCTTCCTGGAGATTAATAGCTTCAAATGTCTCAGTGAACAAACAATATTCTAGTCTCTTGTAGGGTTCAGTGCTGGTTGCACAAACGCCAGTTGAATTTTAATTGTGATTAGTTCCACGAGAACCATTCAGAGAAGCCGTTTTATCAAAAAGACCTTCTCTGATTGGTTCTTGTAAAATTAATCATTGTTAGAATTCAACCGGCTTTTGTGCAACCAGGCCTCAATTATAATATGATTGTGAATGGGAAAACACGCTCACAGCCCTTTCTATTCCATTCCCAAATACATGGCCTCAGACTTGAAAAACTGTCAAATAATTGTTAAAACAAAAGATAATTGAAAAAACAAAAAGGGCTACTATGTAAGTGACTATAAGGACTTTGTGACAGTTTGAAAATGAAATCTAGATATATTTCATACCAAGGAACAATGCCTTAGAATATTGGTAGGGAACTTGGAATCACTCTTTATATAGCACTGCTATCAAAGATTTGGAGTTGATAAATTAAAAAGGTGAATACCTCTTTCTTTTTAACATTATATTTTGTAATAAAAAAACTTAATCTCTTACTGTCAACTGTCAACTGTCATGCTAACAAAAATAAACCTAGGAATAAACATTACTTCAATTTAGTTCACTTCAATATTAGAAGCCTAAGAAACAAATCTGATGAGTTAGCAATTCAGCTGGAGAAAATTCAAGAGAATGAATTTGATAACAGGATTGATTTTTGTGCCTGACAGAAACTTGGCTCCAAATGAAAGTACAATTAAAGTTCACAATTTCAACCTCATTTCCTTTTACAATAGAAGCAACAGAGAGGGAGGTGGAGTGGCGATTTATGCTAGAGAGGGGATAGAGGCGAATATACTGGAGTTCGAACAAATTGACACAGGCAGCTTAGAAGTGGCCCTAGTGCAGCACAAGAAATATGCAATAGTATGCATATATAGATCACCTAATAGTGATTTTAACCATTTTATTGACGACTTGGAGGTGATCTTGTCAAGGTTGGCAAACAAATTGAAGGATACATGGTGATGGGAGACCTGAACGTGGATTTCATGGAGCAATCAACCAGAAGAAAGATACTTGAATCATTGTTTGAGGCTTTTGGTATGAGAGGCATTGTCAGGGAATGTACTAGGGTCACTGAGACGTCGTCAACCTTGATTGACGTTTGTTTTGTTTCAAAACTGATAGAGACTAAGGATGTGGATGTAATAGAGCTGGGACTATCTGATCATTACGCCCAGGTAATCAAATATACCATGACGGAAGCAGATTGTAATGAAGGCAAGCTATTTTCAACAAGAGTATTCTCGGACTATGCTAAACAGAAATTCCAGAGAAAGTTGCAGAATTTGGATTGGTCAGAGGCTATCGATTTTGAGGGTTCCCTGGATGGAAAGTTTGATAAATTTCTCGAGATGTACTGCAAAGCTTTCAATGAATCTTTCCCTATTGTTTACAGGAAAAGAAAGACAAGGAAGAAAAATATTGAATGGGCTTCTCCGCTACTGAAACATGCTTGTGATGACAAAAAAGACCTCCTACTGTTTAAAAAAATGTTTCCAAACAATAAGGCAATCAAAGATAGACTTGCTAACCTGTCTCAACTGATTCGTCATTTGGTAAATCACTCAAAAAAGCTCATGCAGAAAAGATGCTAGCCTCTTCAGAAAATAAATCCAAATCAATATGGAATTTAATAAAAAGGGAAACGGTTGCCAATACTACAAAAAAGAAGTACCCAGTAGCAGTAGATGGAGTTAGAATGAATTCAGTGCATGATATTACAAATAAATGTAATGAGTACTTCTTAAATGTCGCAGATAGTCAACCAGCACTCAGCTATCCTTTAAAGAGCAGCTAGCAAATGTGGAACATGTCAATAATGTATTGGAAAGATTCCCTGTATTTTTGGAACACGACGTATCTTGTGCGGTACAACAAATAAAGAGCAAAATGACAAGCGGATTAGATGATGTACCTTGTAGGATATTAAAGGAATGCTTTGGCCCAATATGTGCACCTATAACAACATTAATAAATTTGTCATTCAGCACAGGAACCTTTCCTCACCAACTGAAACTTGGCAGAGTGATTCCTATCCATAAAAGGGGAGCAATTGAGGAGGTTTGCAACTTCCGACCAATACAAATTACAAGTTGCTTCTCAAAGTTATTAGAAAAACTAGCAGAAAGAACAGTAACAGAGCACCTTAAATCGAATAAAGTTCTTTCTCCATACCAATTTGGATTTCAGCAAGGAAAATCCACCACTGATGCCGTAAATGAGTTCCTGTTTAGAATATATGAGGCTCTAGATGATAATAAAAAGGCGTTAGGATTGTTCATTGACCTTCAAAAAGCCTATGATAGCCTGGATCACAATATCTTAATGGAAAAGATTCACTACTATGGGGTCAGAGGATCAGCATTTGATTGGTTGAGGTCATTCATAACAGAAAGATCACAGGTCGTTGAAATTGAAGCAGAAAATCAGCAACTAGAAAATTATAGATACAGATCTAAATTTGGAAAGTTGAAGAGAGGAATGTCTCAGTGAACAAACAATATTCTAGTCTCTTGTAGGGTTCAGTGCTGGTTGCACAAACGCCAGTTGAATTTTAATTGTGATTAGTTCCACGAGAACCATTCAGAGAAGCCGTTTTATCAAAAAGACCTTCTCTGATTGGTTCTTGTAAAATTAATCATTGTTAGAATTCAACCGGCTTTTGTGCAACCAGGCCTCAATTGTAAAATGATTGTGAATGGGAAAACACGCTCACAGCCCTTTCTATTCCATTCCCAAATACATGGCCTCAGACTTGAAAAAACTGTCAAATAATTGTTAAAACAAAAGATAATTGAAAAAACAAAAAGGGCTACTATGTAAGTGACTATAAGGACTTTGTGACAGTTTGAAAATGAAATCTAGATATATTTCATACCAAGGAACAATGCCTTAGAATATTGGTAGGGAACTTGGAATCACTCTTTATATAGCACTGCTATCAAAGATTTGGAGTTGATAAATTAAAAAGGTGAATACCTCTTTCTTCTTTAACATTATATTTTGTAATAAAAAAACTTAATCTCTTACTGTCAACTGTCATGCTAACCTTTCTAACATATATAGGCTGCTGGTTGGTTGATTTCTAACCCAACATCAAATAAGCAATGTGTTATTTTTTTCAAGTATTCATGGATGAAAAATAGTATTCCACAGTTTTTTCTAGTCTATAGTTAAGTGATTGGACGACACGACTGAGTTTTTAAAAATTGAAACTTTATTAACACTACAACTACAGAAAATACCGAATTAAAGAATTTCGGGAGCCGAGTGCTCTCGTCAAGAGTTTGAGTAGAACTAAATGAAAATAATTAATTGAGACATAAAGAAGACAATGTATAGTCAGCTATATTCTATAACAATAGGGTTGTAATGCTATTACTATAGATATTTAACTCCTCCACCCCTAGACTGAAGCTGTCCTCAGCGATCAGAATTTTGGGTTTGGAGGCAAGGCCCAAGAACAAATGTTGGGGCTTGCGAAGTTGCTGCTACATTAACATTTCTACAATTATTTCGTAAAGAAGTTTTAACATATTTAATAAAGTTATATAGTTTAAATACAATAAATATACTAAGAATAACAATAAAACATACAATAAAAATCCAAATATAATAAGTATCGTCTTTTGCAATGCTAAGTTCTTCTATCGCTAGTAGTGGTTCAATCTTAATATTTGCTTCATGTATAATATCAAATGAAAAGTTTGTTTTTAATTTACAAAATGGAACTTCAGATGGGATTGATATATCACTTTCCCAATATTCATGTATTTTAGGATGTTCGAATAACTGTTCTGACTTATTAAGATACAATAATTGAGTTGATTTTGGATATAATGTAGTGTTCTTTTTGTCTGATAAAATAATAGCTTTGTTAATTTTGTACAGTAGATATTGATTGATAATTGGAATGAATTTTACAAAAGAAGCAGATTCATTAATTACTAATTGTTTACAGTTTTCTAATTTCTTATCTTCTAACACTTCACTTATACACTTATTTTGTATCACTGTCACATTTCTGCAGTAGTAGTTGTCACACAAAAATTCACATTTACCAGATAAAATTTCGTCATATCTCAGGATAAGGGAAGGATATTCATGAATGGTGGTAACTTCAGTATTACAATAAACAGGATAGGATAATAAGAAGAAGGTTTCATAAGTAGGTGATTTTAAAGGGAATTCAATGAAGTAGGATATATATTCTTTATATATTGAGCAGTGTACTTTTGCTAATTGCCATAACACTTCTGGTTCTTCAGAAATCAATTTCACATTAGATTCAGAAATAATATTATTCATTTCTTTATGGGATAATATACTAGAATGTAGAATATTCAATCTACAAAACTCCAAACTAGTATCTAAATCGCTTATTTTATTAAAGAGCAAACTTAATGAGCTAAATAAAAGGGAAAATTGCTGGTTCAGCTGTACAGTCGTAGTTTCATTTGAGAGAGTTTTGAAATAGTTTATAATTTTCAAATTATTCCCATGAATCTTTTTCACATCAGCATTAAAATCGTCAATGAGCCTTTTGTTTACTGAAAATTGATTCTCAATATTATGCTGTAAGCGGTATTCATTTGACTGAACTTGAAATAATATTTTGTCGTATTTTTCTTTGTCATTCGCATCCATGTTACCGGTTACCCATGAAATAGCTGAGCCAAGTCCATTGAAAAGTCCACGCTTATTTCTATTTTTGCTGATATTGATGTGATCTAGTTTTGTTTCTGTGTACTTTAAATGCATTGTTATGATGTCTAGACGGCCTTGATCGATATTGTGTTCACGCAAAGTGAATATTGTTCTTTTGATTGTATTTAATTCGATAAGCAACATGTTAACATTAATATTATGCATGTATGTGAAGGTTTCATTTATTATGAACGAGTCCTGAATTTGATAGGAGTGATGCTTGATGTTTTACTTAGATCAGTCAATCTATATGGGTTTGCTGGTGTTAGGAACAGCATCAGAAAAAGAAACATTGTTACCTGAAACAGATAAATTAGTTGATTTCTTTTTCTTTCGAGCTCGCTTCTCTCGATTCGGGTGAAGTTTGAAGGGTCGTTTCTGAATCGCTCTTGGATTAGTAGCTAATTGAGTTTCCTTATTGTAGTTCACTTTGAAAAATTTGGGTTTGTCCTTTTTATCAAACGTTGTCTTTATGGAAGGGTTCGTTAGGCATTTCAAAATCTTTTTCTCTAGTTTGATTTAAGCGTTCAGTTCTATTTTGTTTTTCTTGTCCTACTTTATCTTTTACTAGTTTGTGAATAGTTTTCAGTTTTTCTAGATAGGCGTTTGTTCTTTCTTCAGCAATAAGGGCTTCCGTTATTTCATCAACATATGGATTTTTCGATACACCAAAAGTCATTTCCATAGGAGTTAGTTTCAAAGTTGAATTTATTGTGTTATTGAATGCGATAATTGCAA
Organism: Nilaparvata lugens; assembly: GCF_014356525.2. Taxonomy (NCBI): domain Eukaryota; kingdom Metazoa; phylum Arthropoda; class Insecta; order Hemiptera; family Delphacidae; genus Nilaparvata; species Nilaparvata lugens. The sequence continues at coordinate 64,510,586 of NC_052504.1, read as the reverse complement.
GTTTCATATTATCTTCGGGTTTGTTGTCTTTATTTTCCATTTGTATAGCATTAAGGAGTTCAATGAGTGTCGAGTGTGCTCGTTCTAATAAACCCTGGGAATCTGGATGTCCCGGTGTTATATAATAAGGTTCTATCTTATATAAACGCAAAAAATCTTGAAGTCCAGCATTGTCGAATTCATGACTATTATACATTTGGATTGTCTTAGGGCATGGAAATAGAGAAAAGTAATTATTCAAACAAGACTGTATTTCAAGTTGGTTCAAACTTGTTAGTGGATATGCCATGAGTTTTTTCGAGAAGCAATCTATTATCATGAGGAATTTTATTCTACTGTATTGAAATGTGTCAATCTGTAATTTTTCGAAAGGTTTGTCAGGAGTTGGGGTAATTTTGTATTCAACTTGAACAGGTCTTCTATCATATTTCACTTTAGCACATACTGAACACTTATTTATGTATTCTGTAATGTCTTTAAGCATGGTAGGCCAATAGTATTCTCTTCGAATGTGGTTATAGCTTTCATTAATTCCACGGTGATACGTTTTTCCTACATGATAATTGGTTACAACTTCTTTTTGTTCCTCTGAATCAGTTATATCCAAATTCAGTTTCTTATATCTCCTAAGTTTCACAGAATTGAAATTAGCAATGATAACATTCTTAAAATTTTCGAAAATCATTTCATATTCTTTTTCCAATACACCTGTCCTGGAGCAAAGTATCCCATAAAGTGTGTTGGGTTTCAAGTATTGTATACACACATCATTTATTTCTTCAGGAGTGGATGAACTTTGAAAATATAGAGTCAATCTGTTTTTTGTAAAAACTTTTCTGATAACAGGTTCTTTGTTGCCACATTCTAAAATGATTTGATTTTGTTCAACATTGATTATTTTGTCATCTTCCGCCATAACTACTTGTTCGTTCGAACCCTCCTGTGAATGTATTGTAACTAGACTACAATTATCAACTTCTAGGTCATTAGCATCATTATCATTAGCATCATTATCATTAGCATCATTATCATTATTTACAATATTATCTCGATCGGAATTGTTTGTTTGTTCGGCAGATTTGCCTACATGTTGAAGAAAATCGTCAAGTGTGACGGTGTCTACTGAGGGAATGTCTGTGTTAGTGTTAAATCTAAGCAGTTCGTCCATGTCAAATTCGTCGGGGTCATCGAGATCACTGTTATTCTCGAGATCCTGAAAGTCATGATTGAAACCACGAAAACCACTTTCGAAACCTTGGAAAGGTTCGTCTTCATCATTTTCCATCATGTTAACGTCAAGTGGGCGTATTCTTGAAAGAGCGTCGGCTACTTGGTTCAATTTACCTTCCACATACTGGATTGAAAAATCAAATTCTTCTAGAAAGAGTTTCATACGAATTAATTTTGAATTCTGTTCTTTAATGCTGTGTAGCCATTGAAGAGGTTTGTGATCGGTTTCAAGGTGAAGAGGTGAAGAGGTATGGTCGAAAATGTTTGCATGACCAGACAATAGCTAATAATTCTTTCTCAATCATAGAAAGATTTTCTCCATGACAATTAAGTGTACGAGAAGCATATGCAATGGGTAAGGTTTTACCATTGAATTTTTGTGATAACACTGAACCTATAGCATAATTGCTAGCATCGCAAGTCAGAATAAATGTTTTTGTGAAGTCAGGTAGCTGTAAAATTGGATCGTTTTGTAATAGAAGTTTTAATGTTTCGAATGACTTTTGATATTCTGGATTGTTTGGATTGATTTTAACATCTTTTTTCAAGGCGTGTGTGAGAGGTTTTGCAATCTTAGCATAATTTTTTATCATTTTTCGATAATAGCCTGTCAATACTAGAAATTGCCTAATTTCTTTTTCATTTTTTGGGATTGGAAAGTTCTTGATTGCTTCTAGTTTTGAAGGATTGGGTTGAATTCCGCGTTCAGATATGATATGTTCTAAGTATAGTAATTCTCATTTAAAAAACTCTATTTTGTCCAGTTGGATTTTTAGATTATGATCTCTAAGTTGTTTGAAAACTGATTTTAGATGTTTCAAGTGTTCCTCGAGATTATCGGAAAACACAATTATATCGTCCATGTAGACTAACACATTGGGCATTGTGGAAAACAAAATGTTCATTGCACGTTGGAAAGTAGCTGGAGCGTTCTTTAATCCAAACGGCATTCTCAAAAATTCATAATGTCCGTTCTCAGTTGAAAAGGCAGTTTTTGGAATTGATTCCTTTTCCATTTGAATTTGGTGGAATCCAGAAGCGAGATCTATCACTGAAAAATAGGTAGCCCTTCCAATTTTTCCAAATAAGTCCTCAATATTTGGGAGAGGATATTTGTCTTCAATCGTTTTATCATTAATCTTCCTGTAATCTAAAACGACATGTATTTTACATTTACCAGAGGCGTCTGGGTTTTTGGGCACTAACCAAATTGGACTGTTATATGGGGAGTTGGAATGTTGAATTATTTTATTCTGAAGAAGTTTGTCAATTTCTAATTCAACGTCCTTCCTAAACACTTGAGGGTATCTATAATTTTTAGAATATACAGGGATTTCGTCAGTAGTGTTGATTTTAAATTTCAACAGATTAGTACTACTTGTCAATTCATCATGTTCACGTTTGATGATTTCAGGAAAATTCCGTATTCAATTTATGATATGTTTCTGCTCTTCGACATTCATATGGTCCGTCCGAAGAAGTTTAGGAATTTCTCTTATAATATCCGATTTGTTTGATACATCTGAGTTATCAATTTCATCATTGTCAAAAATAGTTTCTAATTCTTCTATCTCCATTGGCTCGGGGCTTATGGTCATGAGCTCATTGGAATACACTACGCACTTACATCTATTTTCTTCTATACTAACAATACTTTCTTCAACGTAATAACTTTCATGAGAAACAGCTTTAAGTAGTCCTGTCTTGAGATTAGGAATCGACCTAACTGGTACAGTAACAACATTAAATCCTGGTTTCAATTGAATTTGTTCATTAGAGTTAATTAATCACTGATAACAACGGTTTCAAAATAGTACGATAGTCTAACATGTTGTTTGTATAATTAACATTGGCTATCTTGTCGAAAAGTCATACACGTACATTTTGATTTGTGAACTTCCTGGAAACACAGTACTTGAGTTCATAGAAATGTATTCATTTCCACCACTTTCACCAGCTGGTGTTTTTACTACGAACTTTTCTTTATACCTGGTCACATTGGGGGGTTCACATACCTGGTATGATAGAGGGGTTCACATAGTTCTTTGACGATCCAGTGTCAACCATCCATTTACAGTTAGCGTGGTCGACAAAATATGGGAGCAACTTATTTATGATATTCAATTCAAATTTTTTGGGGGTGTTTCCGCTGAGTGTGTTGGGCCTACCCCTAAAAAATGAGCCTGCATGTTGTTGAATGCTTCAGTAAGTGAAGTTAGCTGGTTTTGCATGCTTTGGATTTCATGTCCGAAAGGATGAGATGAGTTGTCTGTCAAGTCATCGTGCATGTTTTGGATTCCATTTCCAAAAAGATTAGATGAGTTATCTGTCAAGTCATCTTGCAAATGATGCACTTCAAAGGGAGATTTTGAGTTTAGTTTGAAACGATTAGAAGGATTTGTTTGAACTGTGCGCATGCTGACAGTGTTTTGTGAATCCCACTTATTATTATGTGGTTGTCTGAATTGAGGATTGTTTTGCACAGGCCTCAGTTGCTGAGGGAATTGAGCAAATTGATTTTGAGGAAAATTTTGTTGAAAGTTTCTGTTCTGAGGGGATGTTTGCTGTGATCCATTATTCTGTTGGAAGAAATTCGGTACTCGAGGTTGCGAGAAGTTGTTAGAAAAAGCTCTGTTGCTTGCTTGATAAGCATGGGTGAATGTGTTCGATCGCATTGGCGTTTGATTAAAAGCTCTTGAATCAATTTTATTGATAGTACTGATAGTTGATTCGAAGTTCAAGCTCCTTATAACAATACTACAGTCATTAATAATCTTATGTCTAGCATCGTCAAGATCGTGAATTTGGAGGATTTGCAAATGAGAGCCCAAAGTTGGATGTACTCCGTGAATCAATGTACGAGTAAGAGTTGCATTCAACTGCTGCATTAGATTAGTCAAAAGTTCACCTTGGATACCATCTAGTTTATATTTAGTCAACACAGTTGTGCGTTTTTCATCCAGGTGATTAATGAATTCGATTGGGTGTTCATTGGAATAGGATTTCATGAAAGTAATTTCCGCAATTAGGTCTGGAACGGACCTGTTGTCAGCGAAGTTTGTTTTTAGAGTGGCTATCAGCTCTGTTACAGGTGTACAATTGTTATTAAAAACAACTGATTCTGCGGGTCCTGAAAGACGGCTTATGGCTGCCCTGAAAAGGAGCCAGTGATTTTCTGATTTTTCGACAATGTTTTCACTGCAATAGGACACTAATAATTCATTACAAGTACTTATAAAATGTGGTAGCTTATAGCAAGTACCATCATAATGGGGTATGAATTTGAGAATATCATGAGGAATTTGTTTCGAGATATTAGGCATTGTAGGGTTTGGTTGAGGAAGAGATATAACGAAATTACTCACAGTCGATTGAGGTTGGTGGGTGATGTTCCAGTTGTCTTCAGCATCGGCGTCGGCGTCGGTGTCGTCTTCTCCTTCGGATGATATAAGGACAGCAGGAATCCTCCTGAAGGTGGCGAGATCTCGGTCCCTCTGTAGAGTCCTCTCATCTCCTGCGGTGGCCAGCGTGGGGTTGAACTAACTGCTAGGCTGGATACGGTTACAGCGTGATGGTGATAACAGCTTGATGATGGTTTTCCATTGAGAAGTACTTGAAGTCGTTTTCGTTTATGTAGTTTGATTTGATTTACACTTATTAACACTGGTGAAAGTTAAGTTCTTGTTGAAGAAATTTTTGAAAGTTTGAGTTTACTCTGATAACACTTGACTTTGTTATCTCATTGAAGAATAATTTTGTAGTTGAGTGGTAGATTTTGGATTTTGAAGTCGAGTCACTTTCACTATGAGTTTCTTGTTGGAGAAAAATATATGGGTTGGTTCACGGATGAAAAGGTGAAACTCAAAGTTTTTTTGTTGCACAAGATAAAAGGTCTTGTATCCAAGTTTAATGAACGTGGATGGATACAACGATAAAACTTTCTGCGATGTAAGTTCGGGCGCCAGTTAAGTGATTGGACGACACAACTGAGTTTTTAAAAATTGAAACTTTATTAACACTACAACTACAGAAAATACCGAATTAAAGAATTTCGGGAGCCGAGTGCTCTCGTCAAGAGTTTGAGTAGAACTAAATGAAAATAATTAATTGAGACATAAAGAAGACAATGCATAGTCAGCTATATTCTATAACAATAGGGTTGTAATGCTATTACTATAGATATTTAACTTATGGAGCACTTATGAGATGTTTGAAATGCATTTGCCTTCTTATATCTGAAGTTACATCTTACTTATGCTTAAAAGAGCCTTATAATAAGTGTGTGCTCTATACTAGTGAGCGCCTGGGTTGGAGAACTCACTCATGAACTGTTGTATTCAATTCAATTCAACTCAATTCAATTCAATAATTCTTTATTGAGGTATTCAGCACACAATGATATAACAAATTTGAATATAACAAATTTTTTGATCTAGGCTAAACTACATGAATAGCTATAGTTGAATGACTAAATCGATAGACATACAGAAGAATCCAATAATCAACAAAGTCTTGAAGGTCTTATTTTGCAAAACGTAAATTAAATAAGTTACATGATAAAAAAAAATACAAACCTCCATTAGAAAAAATAAATAAAAATAAACATGTAATGATTAGCCTACACAATACCCAATCAAAGTGCTCTGACCCAGCAATAAAGGTATAGTCCCACATGAGTCATAGACTTGTGTGTGGGACGAGTACCGTCATATACTAAGTAATTTGAAATTGAAAGTGTCCAATGAGAAATTCAAAAATGAAAGGAAAAAATAAAAAGTTTTGAGCAAAGAACAGCGGCAATGAGAGGAGATAAACAAGAATCAAGGTAGGTACATAAAAGGCGAGTCATTTATATTATTAGAAAGTCCTATTCCACCCTCTAGGTTTTCTAATAATTGCGAAGTATTGCTACGACGCGGACTAGCTACAGCCGGGTATGGGTCGGGGTCGGTGACCGTATTGACTGGTGGAGATACTGGACCTACACTTCTCCCCTGTCCTGATTCTTTACCCTCTGTCTTTGACGGGAGGTATTTAATTTGAAGGGAAGGGTGTGTGCCCGTGCCGTTGTTGGCCGATTCGGCCCTCGGCTCTTGGAATTCAGGTTGGGTGTTAGGGAGAATTGAGGTAACCTTAACCAAGGATACGGATCCGGATATCAGATCCCCACAAATAATTATATTTGTAAAGGTAGTACGCAATCTGAACCAACTGCGAGTTGACGGCGAGCAAAGCTGTACCTGCAAGCCCGAATAAAGGTTGTAGGTGGAGGAACTCGGGATGGAGCTTAACAAGGAATGATATCGAATTTTTGTTACGGTTTTCGCAATCTGAGACTGTGGGCTGTCGGTGTGCAGACTGAACCTGCGCACCCGGTATCAGATCAATATGATTGGAGAGGCGTAAGAGGTATAAGGTATAGGATATGGTATACCGAGTTAGAGGTATAGGGAATATTTTATCGGGCCTGGGGAATGGAGATTCGTTAATAGGATTGTTCCTTCCTGTAACTAATGGGGTTTGGTTCAATAACTCGCGATCTGTGAATCGCGATAAAGTTCTCAGCAAGCTGAACCTGCTAGCTAAATACAGTATATCAATTACAATTTTATGATAACTAAAGCTCAATGGATGAGGTTTCAGGTGTCGGATTTCTGAATCGCGAGCCTGCAGCTGCGAAAGGATTTTCAGCAATTCTGAAACTGCTAAACAGGATTTCCGCGCTAATCTGATGACAGCGCGCTGGTTATTAAGGGCCAATCTGTAACTGCCCTTAAGGGTATGGGAATCACTCTCAATCGTCCGAAACGCTTTTAAATTAATAGTCAGTATGTCGACTATTATGAGAGGATAGGGAAGGGTTCACAAGGATTCTCCTAAGCTTCTCGCTGGTCTGAGAACCGCGACTGGGTCGATCTCTAATCTGTGACTGAGATCCTGCTCTACATAAGGTTTCCTACACCTCTCGCTGGTCTGAGGACCGCGACGGGAACGATCTCTAGTCTGGAACTGAGATCTCGCGCTATACAGGGTAGGAAAAATTAAGAGGAAGAAAGAGAGAGGATGCCGCAGTCTGGGGACTTCAGCGAGGACGTTCTCAAGCTGTACCTGAGAGCAGGAAGCGTCGCAGTCTGTGACTTCGACAAGGACGTTCTCAAGTTGTACCTGAGAGCAGGAGGCATTGCAGTCTGTGACTTCAACAAGGACGTTCTCAAGCTGCACCTGAGAGTGGGAAGCGTCGCAGTCTGTAACTTCGACAAGGACGTTCTCAAGCTGCACCTGAGAGCAGGAAGTGTCGCAGTCTGTGACTTCGACAAGGACGTTCTCAAGCTGCACCTGAGAGCAGGAAGCGTCGCAGTCTGTGACTTCGACAAGGACGTTCTCAAGTTGTACCTGAGAGCAGGAGGCATTGCAGTCTGTGACTTCAACAAGGACGTTCTCAAGCTGCACCTGAGAGCAGGAAGCGTCGCAGTCTGTGACTTCGACAAGGACGTTCTCAAGTTGTACCTGAGAGCAGGAAGCGTTGCAGTCTGTGACTTCAACAAGGACGTTCTCAAGCTGTACCTGAGAGCGGGAAGCGTCGCAGTCTGTGACTTCAACAAGGACGTTCTCAAGTTGTACCTGAGAGCAGGAAGCGTTGCAGTCTGTGACTTCAACAAGGACGTTCTCAAGCTGTACCTGAGAGCTAGAAGGATTATAGAATAGGGAAGGTGAAGAGAGAGTAAGAGGAAGGATGCCGCAGTCTGGGGACTTCGGCGAGGACGTTCTCAAGCTGTACCTGAGAGCTAGAAGGATTATAGAATAGGGAAAGTGAAGAGAAAGTAAGAGAAAGGATGCCACAGTCTAGAAACTTCGGCGAGGAAGTCCTCAAGCTGTACCCGAGAGCTAGAAGTATTATAGAATAGGGAAAGTGAAGAGAAAGTAAGAGAAAGGATGCCACAGTCTGGGGACTTCGGCGAGGACGTTCTCAAGCTGTACCTGAGAGCTAGAAGGACTATAGAATAGGGAAAGTGAAGAGAAAGTAAGAGAAAGGATGCCGCAGTCTGGGGACTTCGGCGAGGACGTTCTCAAGCTGTACCTGAGAACTAGAAGGATTATAGAATAGGGAAGTGAAGAGAAAGTAAGAGAAAGGATGCCGCAGTCTGGGGACTTCGGCGAGGACGTTCTCAAGCTGTACCTGAGAGCTAGAAGGATTATAGAATAGGGAAAGTTAAGAGAGAGAAAGAGAAAGGTTGCCGCAGTCTAGAAACTTCGGCGAGGAAGTCATCAAGCTGTACCTGAGAGCTAGAAGGGTTATAGAATAGGAAAAGTTAAGAGAGAGAAAGAGAAAGGATGTCGCAGTCTAGAAACTTCGACGAGGACGAGCTCAAGCTGCACCTGAGTTCTCTAGGAAAAAGATTGGGCTTTTCCTACTTGGAATTACAGCAAGTCAGAAACTGCTAAGCGAATTTAAAATACAGGGCCACTCTATAGTATGAAAATTAATAAGGAAAATACATCCCTAAAAAAAAACTGAGATTACCTTATTACAGAAGAGGCAATGCACACAAGTGACCAGTCCTGACATACAGTTACCTGAATCACTGCAGGACTAAATACGGAGAATAGCGAACAAATTCCCGCACTAAATTTAAACGTCGTGAAGCGACAGAGTTGAGACTTAAGAATTTAGCCCTCAAAAATAATTTGCTTAAGAGCCTAGCTAAATTTCCCCACTCAACTGTTTGTAGCACAAACTTGAGATCCCTTACAGGTTTCAAAACCAAGAATAACTCGTTCACCCCCAGTGATATGAATTCGGGAAAAAATAGCTGACAAGAAAGAAAAACCCACAAGGTAATTCTAACTCCGAGTTGTTCGGAACTCGACCTACAATATTCTACGTTAACACAAGATAGAATAATAATTAGTGTCGGTAACGTCGTAAGGAGAGGAGATTCGCGACCCAATCTCCTGATGACAGCGCGCCGGTTATTAAGGGCCAATCTGTAACTGCCCTTAAGGGTATGGGAATCACTCTCAATCGTCCGAAACGCTTTTAAATTAATAGTCAGTATGTCGACTATTATGAGAGGATAGGGAAGGGTTCACAAGGATTCTCCTAAGCTTCTCGCTGGTCTGAGAACCGCGACTGGGTCGATCTCTAATCTGTGACTGAGATCCTGCTCTACATAAGGTTTCCTACACCTCTCGCTGGTCTGAGGACCGCGACGGGAACGATCTCTAGTCTGGAACTGAGATCTCGCGCTATACAGGGTAGGAAAAATTAAGAGGAAGAAAGAGAGAGGATGCCGCAGTCTGGGGACTTCAGCAAGGACGTTCTCAAGCTGTACCTGAGAGCAGGAAGCGTCGCAGTCTGTGACTTCGACAAGGACGTTCTCAAGCTGCACCTGAGAGCAGAAGCGTCGCAGTCTGTATCTTCGACAAGGACGTTCTCAAGCTGCACCTGAGAGTGTGAAGCTTCGCAGTCTGTAACTTCGACAAGGACGTTCTCAAGCTGCACCTGAGAGCAGGAAGTGTCGCAGTCTGTAACTTCGACAAGGACGTTCTCAAGCTGCACCTGAGAGTGGGAAGCGTCGCAGTCTGTGACTTCAACAAGGACGTTCTCAAGCTGTACCTGAGAGCTAGAAGGATTATAGAATAGGGAAAGTGAAGAGAAAGTAAGAGAAGGATGCCGCAGTCTGGGGACTTTGGCGAGGACGTTCTCAAGCTGTACCTGAGAGCTAGAAGGATTATAGAATAGGGAAAGTGAAGAGAAAGTAAGAGAAAGGATGCCACAGTCTAGAAACTTCGGCGAGGAAGTCCTCAAGCTGTACCCGAGAGCTAGAAGGATTATAGAATAGGGAAAGTGAAGAGAAAGTAAGAGAAAGGATGCCGCAGTCTGGGGACTTCGGCGAGGACGTTCTCAAGCTGTACCTGAGAGCTAGAAGGACTATAGAATAGGGAAAGTGAAGAGAAAGTAAGAGAAAGGATGCCGCAGTCTGGGGACTTCGGCGAGGACGTTCTCAAGCTGTACCTGAGAACTAGAAGGATTATAGAATAGGGAAAGTGAAGGAAAGTAAGAGAAAGGATGCCGCAGTCTGGGGACTTTGGCGAGGACGTTCTCAAGCTGTACCTGAGAGCTAGAAGGATTATAGAATAGGGAAAGTTAAGAGAGAGAAAGAGAAAGGTTGCCGCAGTCTAGAAACTTCGGCGAGGAAGTCCTCAAGCTGTACCTGAGAGCTAGAAGGATTATAGAATAGGGAAAGTTAAGAGAGAGAAAGAGAAAGGATGTCGCAGTCTAGAAACTTCGACGTGGACGAGCTCAAGCTGCACCTGAGTTCTCTAGGAAAAGGATTGGGCTTTTCCTACTTGGAATTACAGCAAGTCAGAAACTGCTAAGCAAATTTAAAATACAGGGCCACTCTATAGTATGAAAATTAATAAGGAAAATACATCCCTAAAAAAAAACTGAGATTACCTTATTACAGAAGAGGCAATGCACACAAGTGACCAGTCCTGACATACAGTTACCTGAATCACTGCAGGACTAAATACGGAGAATAGCAAACAAATTCCCGCACTAAATTTAAACGTCGTGAAGCGACAGAGTTGAGACTTAAGAATTAAGCCCTCAAAAATAATTTGCTTAAGAGCCTAGCTAAATTTCCTCACTCAACTGTTTGTAGCACAAACTTGAGATCCCTTACAGGTTTCAAAACCAAGAATAACTCGTTCACCCCCAGTGATACAAATTCGGGAAAAAAATAGCTGACAAGAAAGAAAAACCCACAAGGTAATTCTAACTCCGAGTTGTTCGGAACTCGACCTACAATATTCTACGTTAACACAAGATTGAATAATAATTAGTGTCGGTAACGTCGTAAGGAGAGGAGATTCGCGACCCGATCTCACGCTCAACCACCGAACAACTGCTTTCTCCCAGGTCTTCTTGAAGCAACACCGGGTCGCTGAAAGTTAGGAGGCCGGGGGAAAAGGGCTTGCTGACCAATGGGAGTCTGAAAAGACGATCACGCCACTAGTCATGTGACAGGGTTTGAATCCACTAGTGCTGATGATAAGGGTGCAGCTAATGACGACACTGATACTAATTACTACACTAATTCAGGTCGGTAAACAATATTTCTATTCCAGAAATTTCATGAAGAGCGATACTGACCTGACTCGGTAGCCGCTTATCGTTTAGATGATACGAATGCTGCTAATTTAAAGGGGTTGACGGCGATGGTGATAATGTATATACACAACTACAAATCTAACAAAATATATCCGGCAGACGATCCTATTCCTATTCTAAAATAGAATAATTTCGCTAATTTTTTCGCTGGACGACGGCTCTCCATCCGTCACAAAAATTCACTTTGTGACAATATTATAGTTTTGCAGATGGCAAAAATGTTTCCTGATTCCGAAGCTAGGGGACTTCTTAAACGGTATGTCTGAGTTACTCTTTTATAAATTAAGAGGTCAAAGGCTCCAGCAGATGTTCAGAGTTACAGGCACCAGTCTCGTATAACCAATTACAAATAATTTTTTTGTAAGCAAGAATACCAACAGTGGGATCAACTATTTCTCTGTTTGGGGCTTTTCTTAATAAGATGTTGGAAACATAAAACGGGTTTGTGCGGTTTATTGATTTAATAATTCTAGGGACCTGTAGGCCCACATTTGCAGAGCTTCTAGTATTGTAATTATGCGTTACTTCTGTGACAATACAATCCCTATTTCTGAATGTAAAAACAAGTACATTTTTTATATATATTTGTCTGAGAGTCAGTAATCTGGAGTAATTGAAAAGTGCTTCTGTGGGGTACTGCTTCTCTAATTTCAAGCCTGCTTTAATTATCAGCTTCTGTATAATATACAGAGGCTCTAACGTAGTTTTAGCCGCTCCACCCCATGCAATTATACCATAACTAAGAATCGATTGGACATAGGCAAAATAGACTGACTTAATTTCTTTTTCATTTAGTATGAAGCTAAGCTGGTAAAATATATAGATCATTTTTCGGAGCTTACGTTGCAAATTGATTATATGATTTTCATATCTAAGATTACTGTCTATCATAACACCTAGATAGTTGTAGCTTTTTACTCTCTCAATTGTCTGGCAATTGCAGTCAATGCTATAGTTATCGTCGCAAGAATGGAGTTTCAGCATCAAGTCATTAGGGGGCTCACTTGATGTTCTAAGTGCGATAGGCAGACATTTTGTCTTTCCCACATTCATGGTAAGAATGTTTTGATCACACCATGCCTTCAGCTTCTTCATTCCTATTTCGGCTTTTAGGTAAGTTTCATTCCAGCTTGCACCCCTGAATATAACTGCAGTATCATCTGCGAATAGAAACAGCTCTCCTTCAATATTAAGCTTATCAATATTATTTATATAGATAAGGAACAAAACCGGCCCCAGGGTACTGCCCTGCACCACACCGTATTCCACATCACTAACTCCACTTAGTTTCGACCCAATGGAGACAACTTGTTTTCTGTCACCAAGGTAACTCTTGAACCAGGCCAAAGCCAAGTCCCTCACCCCCATAATCTCCAGTTTTGAGAAGAGTATACTCCTGTCAATCGAATCGAACGCTTTGGCCAGGTCAATAAATACTGTTAGAGCTTTCTCATCTCGATTGATTGCCTCCATAAAAGTGTTATTTATGGAGAAAAGTGCATCTGAGGTATTCTTACTCCTTCTAAAGCCAAACTGAGCATTAGAGAGCAATTTGTTCTCCTCCAAATAGCTCTGCAGTTGCACCTTGACACATTTTTCCAATAGCTTCGACACTACACTTAGCAGGGATATGGGCCTATAGTTGTTCATATTATCTTTACTACTGGTCTTGTGAATCGGTATAACCTTGGCGACTTTCAGATCATCAGGAAATACACCAGTTTTCAGGCTCAGATTTATAAGGTGATTTAATGGGACCAATAGAATATCAATATTGTCTTTAATTAAACTTGTACTAATCCCATCAAAACCTGGGGCCGAGCCACCTCGCATATCTCCTACAATCTTTAAGAGCTGACCTTCCGTGACTGGCTGTATTTGAAACTGTAAATTGGGATTGTTACACAAAGTGCCTTCGTGAAGTTGTTCCTGTGAGGGGGGAGGCAACTCTGCAGCTAACTTACTTCCTACTTTTGAAAAATATTCATTAAAAGCATCTGCCACCTCTACTATGCTCTCTTCTCTGTCATCCTCAATATTTTCAAGAAAAAGTTGTATGGGGAGTTGCTGTTTTTTTACTTTAGTTCCATTGTACTCATTTATTATTTTCCAAAACTTTTTCGGATTATTTGCATTATCAGTTAATTCTTTTTTGTAATAATTAATTTTAACATATTTCAAAGTTTGACTGAGTCTATTCCTGAATGAACGAAAATTATGAAGTAATTGCTGGTCCCCAGGGTTATTTCTAACTAGTTTACTCATCCTATCCCGTTTTCTAATTTCCCTTATCAGCTCGGTAGTAATCCATGGCTTGAGTTTTTTGTGGCATGCGCGTGCTTTAAAAGGCTTTTCAGCTTTCTCCTTTAACTGACAGATTATTCTCAGAAAGTGAGCACAGCAGGTGTTAGCCTCCTGTTGCATTGTTACCTGATCCCACGATTGTGCCTCAAGCAAGGATCGAAATTGTACCTTATTGAAATAAGATTGGTGTGTGTGCATAGGTCTAGGTTCGACTTGTGGTTGGACTATTTTGCATAAGACAGCCCAGTGGTCAGTTACATCAGACTTCAAGATTCCCGCGTTGACTGCGTTGCAGTCTGGATGCTTGACAAAAATGTGGTCGATACATGTCTGAGAATAGTCGGTAACTCGGGTAGGTAAATAAATGCCTTCAGTGAATCCGTTCGAGTACATAATGTCCAAGTATCTGTCTTTATCATTATGCCTCTGTTAACGGGTAAAGTGTCTATATTAATGTCACCTAAAAATAAATAAGATGTGTTTCTTTTTTCAAGATTACAGTAAAATGTCTCTAAATCATTAAGGAACAAATCAGAGTTCATAGCTGGACTACGATAAATCGAAATGATAGAATAATTTCTATCATTCAACTTAAAATCTGTTTTCAAGCCAGATGCCTCGCCTAATTTTATTTGATCTGTTTTACTGTTTAATTTGGAATCAATATAAACCACCGTACCGTCACTCCTATTCCATCCCGCAACCGTACTGAATACTTCGTATCCCTCTAATTGTGTTAAGATTTTGTCATTATCAATCCACGCCTCACTCAATGCAATGAGATCAAACTTCACCTTCAAACTCTCCAGAACAATCAAAGCCTCGTCTATGTTCTTATGATAGCTTCATATATTAAAGTGAATTATTTTTAGACTATTCGCCCCTTCTCCCTCAAAAAACTGTCTCACATCATCGTGCTCATTAAAGTATTCGCACTTTACATGGCCAAACTCATCTAAACCTACATTGCCTCTGCTCTCTCCCATATAATGTTAGGCTATATGAAATAGAAATAATGTGTTTATATAAGGCTTAGGTAAAACCTGGATATGGAACGGATAGATTGTAGATAAGAAAAAATAAAGAGAAAAAAAAATTATATCATATCATAAAAAAGAGAGAAAAAAAATAGCTGACTGCTCAACCGTGCACAAAGAATATAATAAACAATGTTTAATGACTTTTCGATGAGGAAGTGATAAATCTTTATAGCTTCCCATTTGAAATGAAGTGCAGTCATCATTAATTATTCATTTCAATGTACGATAGAACATGATATAATAAAATGTTCAAAACTCAAATTTCAACTCATTCTTGTGTGTGCTACAACTAAATAATAAAAATCCATCGCATAATAATCCACAGGCATACAAAGACATTCACACCCATTCATACTCATAAATGAAAGAGACAGGCAATAGAGGAGAAAGAAGCGCTGTAGAAGTATTCATATTTGATCTTTGAAATCTACATCTTGTAATTAAACAGAGTTGGTGAAAATTATGGGAATATATTTTTTTGAAATTCGCAAATTGTAATTGAACAGTGTTGGTGAAAATATGGAGATATTATAATATTGTTTTTCCTTTCACAAGAATAATTTGATAGTGGATAATTCGAAATCATGTGTCAGTGCATGAAGGTGTGTATGATAGCTGCCAAATTGCATAAGCTGTTATAAATGAATGGGAAAATCACAACAATTTTTCTTCTTATGCACTTTCAATGTTATTTTTATATCCTGGAAAAGGATGAAAGAGTGAGTCAATTTTGTTGCTCAATGAACTTGATCTGTAAAAAGTTATAAAGAGTAGTCCTAAGTATTCAAAATTTGAAGCTGAATGTTAAAATCTTTCTAAAGTTTATGTAGAACATACAAACAGATGGATAACAACTTTGGCCTTGATTAAGTCAAAAGTTATAACTCGCTAACGCTCAATCAATGATATTCCTGCCATTGATTGTGAATGTGTATGTATTGCAGATGGCGACAGTTACTGTTAAAAAGGAGGAGGAGGAGGATGATAGCAGCCAGCAATCAGCTGCAGTGGAAGATGATTGCAGCCAACAACATTATCTAATCCCTGGCTACAACATGATCTTCATCAAAGAGGAGGCATATGGTGAGATGCATTCTATCACTAACTGATTCTTGATTGACCAGGGTCCACACTCCTTGCTTGGGTGATTGGATTGTGGCCAGCTTCCTTACATGAAGTGGTTTGTTGTTTGGGTGTGGAAATCCTGTGTAATTGCTACTCCTGAATGGGCTGTCTGCCACATGTCAACCATGCACATTTACTGGATAAAGAATGTGTGACTTGTTAGGCTAGGATTAGGTAAATAATGAAAAGAGGTCAGGTTTAGATGAGGAAAAGGCTAGGTCAGGTTTCAGTTTCAAAATGGCAGCATTCTAGTGATATTGTGAAATTTTTTAATTCGGAATTCAGAAGAATTTTGTCATTTTAGAAGCCAAAATTGTCCACTTGAAATGCTGAAATTTTTTCTGCCACTTATTTCTATTGCTACCATTGACAACTAGTTCCTTTTGGATGTTCTTCCTTCTCATATCACCCAATCTTTTTTCTATCTATTCACTTGAGTTTATAGCTTTTGTAATGTTCTATGCTTAAGAGTTTCAATGCTGATACACAGGGGTTTAAAAAGGCAGACGCTTGTATTCTATATAAAGTGTTTCAGATGAGTTAAGAGCTGGAGTTGAAGACAGAAAAATGTTAGGTGGTTAGGGTCAGCTTTCCAATGACAGAGGCTAGGGGAAGGTGAGGGTTTTAGTTGGGGAGAAAACAATGGATGAACAGGTAGAAGTTCTAGTGACCCTTCAGTGGTCGCCTATTGTTAATGTGTTTCGACATTTTCGTGGTCTATTGTTAAGGATTTCACTCTGAGGAATAATTGGTGGCCCAGTCTGATTACTTGAAGGCATTTTCAGCTGTAAACCAGTGGTAGCCTACATTGATTGGATAAACACACACATTACCATCGATTATGAGTACAAATTTAGTCAAACTAGGAACGTATTATTTTTTATAAAGATTATGTTCTTTTATACTTATCCTTATGTCCTATCATATTCAGTGTACATGATGAGACTAAATACATTACATAGACAGATCATCAGCTGATGAATAGCACATGTGGTGTGTAATCACAAATCGTATGTAACTCAAGTTAGTCTGTATACAGCTTGTGAGCAAGTTGAGTTTCATCAAAATGAACCATTAGAAATAGTTGAATAACAAGTACATGAACACTGATCTAGATGCAATAATAAAGTAAGAATACAAGTAACAGGTGAGGTGGAAAGTAATAGATGAGTCCCTACCAGCTGAAACTGCCTTCAAGAAAGCAGACGTGGCCACTCCGGCCACTAATGAGGGTAATGAAGCAGATTCAAAGGACAATAGAGTGTGATAGCCGAGAGTTGGAGGATAAACCTTTTTGGAACAATAGCCCAGTGTACAGGTAGCGCAGCCCTGTCTCCTTTCTTTATCCCGGGTTTTAGTTTTGCTTTTGAATGGCTGAAGCTTCGCCACTGGATACAGTACTTGTTTACTGTACAGTACTATATTATTGTGTAAAATACAGCGTGATTCAAAAAGAATACCACAACTTTGAAAATCTGTATTTAATCAAGGAAACATAATAGAAACATGGGTTGTAAATCAAAATGAAGAGTATTAAAATAAGTTTTTTCCCACTAGAAAATAAGTTCGCAAATGTTCAATGTAGCCCCCTCCAGACACTCTAGTGATATCAATATGATACTCGAACTCGTTGCACACCCTCAGTAGCATATCAGGCGTAACAGTATGTATAGCTGCTGTTATTTCTTGTTTGAGCTCCTCAATGTTAGCTGGTAGAGGAGGTCGATACATTTTATCTTTAATGTACCCCTAGAGAAAAAAATCGGAGGGGGTGAGCTCAGGGCTTCTTGGAGGCCAGTGATGAAGTGCTCTGTCCCGATCCATTGCCTTGGATAGTTTTCATTCAAATAGGCACAGACAGATGAGTGCCAATGGGACTAAATAAGGAACTAAAAAAACTTCAGAGCTTCCTCTAATCGATGTCTGATAGTGCTTTACTCTCCATTTATTCTTTGCAGAGTTATCAATTTTCAAAGTTGTGATATTCTTTTTGAATCATGGTCTAGTTACTGTAGTTTACAGTACCTAGTAAAAAAGAAAATGATTATTTACAAGAACGATTCTCTGTGATCTGTTTGCAACTGCAATCAAATTTAATACCATATGGGAGAATTCAAACTCCAACTCATAGAATCTTATAGATGTTTGCCTAAAACTTGTAATAAATTGAAACTCCGGTAATTTTATTAAATACTTCTGATATTTTTTCATTATCACAGGCTTTATGTGACTAGGATAAATTGTGCTATGTTTTAAAAAGATATATTGATAAGCATTTAATTGGCTTATCATCCCTTAACTATAGTGAGATCCACATTATAATGGCAGTGTTTGATTAGCAATGGTATTGCTATCCTTGTCTATCATTCAACAAAGCGGATAGCACTATCTCTTTCTCGCTTTGCTCTGTTGCCAGATTGTCTTTTAGGTATTTATAAAATTAATAATTAATTAACAAAATGTTTTATATTATTTATGAACATTCATTAAGAAATTATTGAAAAATATAATTTATTGCTTGATAACATATAATTGACTATTCTATACGAGAATGAACAGTTAATATTGCATTAATAAACCTGTATCACAGTATACATACAGTACGGAAACTTGGCTATATCCTGACGCCAAAATCCGCCATCTTGTTAGGAAGCGCCGCATTGTAATAGTATGGATGGTAGGTTTGGATCACTTTAATGATCCGGATCAATTGATCTCGTTCACTGCCACGAGCCAATCAGAAGACCAGGATTGGAACTTCCCAAGGTCACGTGACGTGTTTAGTATTGGCGTCATGTAAAAAGCATTGGTTAGATAGGCGATTGATTACAAGTTTCCATTCTGTATATTCTGTGCCTGTATCAGCTACCATCTATGAAAGGCATTGACAAGAAAGAGGATCAGTAACGTTCTCCCCCTTTCTTTCTCCACTGCCATTATATTAAATAAATAAATTATTTGTTCATGGACCAGCCATACAAATACAGAAATACAGTTAAATAGAGATACATGCACAATTATTCTATAATTCCAACAATAACCTCCAATAGAAATGAATTCTAAAGTAAAGTGTCAGTTCGTGAGAGAGCACAATTTCACTCTCTATGTCTGTTATAATTGTCTCCACTCCATGTGGATTATCAAACAATGAAGACTTATAGAATATTACTGCATAACTGAAAATTTATAACATGAAATATTGTATCAAGACATCAATGGAATAATTATAATTTAAATAAATACTTGAAGAACACAGCAATGTCACAATTATAGATCAAACAATACTTCATAGCATATTACCAAACTTTACAGGAACATTAACATTACATATAATACTACTTTGGATGGAGAACAGGTACTTTAGGACAGGTACATTACTTAATAATTTTAACTACAAGGTTTCAAGCTATTGAATAAACTTACAGGCATTCTAATGAGTATAATGATGGTAGTTAAGTCAGAACGATTGATTTACAATAAGACAACACTAAACTTGGGTGGAAATTCAATTTTTCAAGCCAAACAAAATGTGATTAATTTACTTGGGGCATGCAATAGCAATCATCACACATATTTTATATGAGTTACAGGAAATCACTTGTGAAATCATGTACTCAAGTATCAACACTACAAATCAGGAAGCGAATATCAATGCTTTTACTACATAAAGGAATACTCTATTTTTTTCCTCTCACTCAAATTTGATAGAAGTACCATTACTTTGTCGGCATCTGACACAACATTTTGGATGAATTTGCCAAGAAAGTAGGAACGAATAGAGTTATACATTGGACAGCGTACTAAGAAATGTTCTATATCTTCTCTCTCACGAATATTACAAATAGGACAATTCGACATACAGTTCAATTTTTTACCTC